>NW_026056372.1:0-3686 GCF_023757985.1 Alternaria ethzedia | reverse complement strand
TATAGTTATATTATAGGCACTCTAGTTCTTTATATAGCCTAGTTCTTACTTACTTCTTTATTTTTAGTATTTACTAAAGTATAACTTACTTACTATTTTAAGCTATAGCTATCTTTACTATTACCTTTACTTTAGATTTTATTACTAAGTAGCTTAGATTATATTCTTATACAGACTATGTATATTTATACTAATATTAAAATCTCTATATTCTTTTCTCTTCTCTACTCTATAACTTTTGCTCTAAACTACCTTTATTAATTAAGCTCTATCTAGTCTCTAGTATAGCGCTTTAATTATATTATTAGTTAGATAGTCTTTTTTTCTTCTTTTCTAACCTACTAAGGTATATCTACTATAGTAGAATCTACTACGTAGTTATTATTACTAACTTTACTTCTATAGTAGCGTAGTTCTAAACCTTCTACTATTATATTTCTTTTTCTACTCTTATATAGCTAAGGTATATTTACTACACTTTACTCTACTACTTAGCTATAGTTACTAACTTCTATACTATAGTAGCCTAGCTACTAGCCTCTTATAGCTCTATCTACTTTCTCTTCTATTATCTAAAGTACGCTAGTTATACTTAACTTTATTATATACTACTAGCTACTAATCTATACTTATAGTCTAGTTACTAGCTCTTTACTACTACTACGCTATTCTTATCTTCTACTATCTAAGATATATCTATTCTACCTAACTTTATTTTATTATTATAGTTACTAGCTTATACTCTATAGCAGCGTAGTTACTAGTCTTCTACTATTACTTCTTACTCTTCTCTTCTTCTTCTTCTCTAAGATATATTTAGTATACTCTATCTTACTATATTAATACTATTACTAATTCTACCTCTTCTTTATAGAACCTCTACTTCTACTATAGTAGACTACTTTATACCTAATAAAGTTTATAATAAAAAAAAAGATTAAGCCTATATTAATAGTGTTCTAGTTATTATCTTAGATAGTAAAGAGACTTTTATTCTAGGCTATATCTTTTCTATTAGACTACTTCTATTACTATATATCTATATCTATTATAAGTAAGTTAGCTATAATTTTAGCTTCTACTCTTATAGGCTTTATACTAAGATATATAATCTTTATAAAGATCTAAAGTATATAAAGTACTACTATTCTTAAATAGAGTATAATACTTATAGTAAACTTAGCTATAAGTAACGCTTATATATAAATAAAGAGCGTAAGAGTAAGTGCGTATTAAGTAGTTATTACTTCTATAGTAGCTATACCTATAACTAAGTTAACTATAACTTATAGAAGTATAATTACTATAGCGTAAATAGTTATATATATAGTAAATATACTATAACTTCTAAGAAGCTAGCTACTATACGTAATACTATCTCTAACTCTAATACTACTTCTAACTTTACCTCTAACTCTAACACTACTTCTAACTCTATAGTGTATAGTAACTAGATTAAACTCTCTCTAGTTTTACTAACTTCTAAGAATAAAGTTATTTACGTTAAGTTCTTTCTTTGCACTAGCCTAAAGTATATTACTTACTTTAGTCTAAGAGTTAATATAATATATATAAGTAATAGTTCTCTTACTAAGAATAGGTATAAGTATAAGACTATAGATATATACTTTATCTATAATAACCTAGTTATATAGACTAGTATAGAAACTATAGTGTTTATTTCTAGTAGTAAAAATATTTCTAGTGCCTTTAAGTATTATCTTAATAAGCGTTATATTAAAAAAGCTTAGAAAAAACTCTCTAATAAGCTAAACGTAGTGCTTACCTATATTAGCGTTACTATTACTACTAACTCTATTTATAGTAATTATACGTTAGCTTTAAATACCTATTCTCTTTTTAGTAAAAGTATATATTCTAATAATAGTTTTAGTAACTATTTTAAGCTTATAGTTACTTCTTTTTATAACCTAGTAGCTACGTAAGAGTAGATTACTCTTAAGTTCTTTACTATTATTAATTAGGTCTTTCTAGCTTAATTCTATATATTATTTAATTTATTAAAAGAGTAGTATAAGCGCTCTACTATTATACGCTAGTAGAATTTAGACTATATTAATCTATAGACTAGTATATAGAAGCCTACTACTAACTATTCTACTAATTTTATAATCTAGAAGCGCTTTATATTCTTTTTCTTTATAGAATATATAACTATTATTTTTATAAAGCTAATGTTAAAGTATAAGTTAATTATAAAGAAGTTACCTACTCTTAACTACCTTTACTTAGTAACTATCTCTAGTAGTAGAGATTAGCTTTACCTAGGTAAGCTTAATATACCTACTAGTATTTATTTTTATAAAGAAGACCTTATTTATATTAAGATTACTAGCTCTAAGACGCGTAATAAAAAAAACTAGATATTCTATATCTATAAGCTAACTAACCTTACTAAAGCGTACGTAGTGTTAGATATTATTATATATTCTTATATTAGCTAAATATTTCTTACTCTTAAAACTAAGCTTATTAAAAGTATATACTACGTTAACTCTTAGTACTATATTACTAAATAAGATATATAAAGCGTACTTAACAGCCTATCTAGTATTAAATACTACTATAGTATTAGTAAAGCCTTAGTTAGTATTAAGCGTATTACTAATATACTTAACTACCTTTTCTATATCTAAGATAAGTTTCTAGAGAAGATAAAGCTTCTCTTAGACTAGAACCTTTATAGTCTCTCTAAATATAACTATTTCTAAGTAGTAGTTAAATACTTTACCTAGAAGGTTATTAATAATACTATAGCTAAAGTTTTACGTATATATAGTTCTATATAAGCGTATTTCTAGACTAAGATTTACGCTATTACTAGCTATCTTACTCTTCTAAATAGTGCTAGTAGTACTAGTAAGTTCTTTCTTTTTAAATAGCTTATCTATATCTACTATTAACTATAGATACGTAAGTGTTATCTCTATCTACTCTAGTTTATTACTAATCTTAACTCTTTACTTAACTATATAGCGTTTTCTCTCTTTACTAAGCTTTATAATCTATATCTAGCTACGCTTACTTAAGAAGAGTACTCTAAGTTCTCTATTATTATCTATAGACACACTAGCGCTATAAAGAGCTTTATAGTAAAGTAGAATACTACTAAATAATATACTTTAGTCTAGAGATAGCTATAGCCTCTATATTATAATAAAGAAAAGATTCTACCTACTTTAGTAGCCTTCTCTTATCTCTATACCTATACTCTAAAGAAAAATAAGCTAGCTATATCTATTCTTACTTTAACCTAGCTATATAAACTTACTAAAGATTTATTCTTCTATTATAGTAACTAGTGTCTCTATAAGAAGCCTTTCTTACTTAGGTAATAGATTCTAAACTTTATTAGAGCTAACTAGCCTAGTATAGACTAGCTTTATTCTATTACTAATCTTAATAACTCTAAGAGTGTAAAGTTACGTCTCTACCTAGATAAATTCTATAATAGTAACTACTTTAATAAAGATAAAAAGGCTAATATAATAATATCTATTAACCTTCTTAGGTAATATATTATTAATAACTACGCCTACGCTATATTTATAACGCTTAATTATACGTTATAGTTAGTAGCTTATTCTAAGTAGTATCTATATACTATACTTATTAATAAGGCTAGTAAGCTTCTAGAAGCTAGTATTATTCTAGGTCTTATATAC
>NW_026056371.1:0-3702 GCF_023757985.1 Alternaria ethzedia | reverse complement strand
CTAGACTCTACTAAAGCTACTAGACTCTACTAAAGCTACTAGACTCTTAATTTTAACTTAGCTAAAATTTAAAATCTACTAAAGCTACTAGACTCTACTAAAGCTACTAGACTCTAGATTTTAACTTAGCTAAAACTTAAAATCTTACTAAAGCTACTAGACTCTACTAAAGCTACTAGACTCTAGATTATTTTAGCTATAATTTAAAATCTTACTAAAGCTACTAGACTTTATAAAAGCTACTAAACTTTAGAGTTATTTTTATTTTGCTAAAGCTATTAGACTCTAAACTTTTTTATCTTAGCTAAAATTTAAAATTCTACTAAAGCTACTAGACTTTAGATTTATTTCTATTTTACTAAAGCTACTAGACTCTAGAATTATTTTAGCTTTACTAGACGTTTTTATCTAGCGCTAAATATTTACTAGGTACTTAAGCCTAGCTAGTGTTACTTTTATTTACTAGATAGGTACGCTAAAGCTACTAGACGTAGTAGTATAGCTTTACTAATTTTTATAAGCACGTATATAAGCTACCTCTACTAAAAATCTTAATACTACGCGCTTATATACTTACTATTATAAGATTTTTTACTACGCCTAAATAGTGTGTAGCGCTTCTTCTTTAGTTACTATAGACTAGGTTTACTTCTTAACTAATAGAGAGAGTATCTATTCTAATTTTAACTAAGCTAGTAGTAGGCTTATACTTAATAGCTTATAATAATAAAGCTACTTAACTACTTATATAATCTAGCTAGATAACTAAGTTATCTATAAAGAATTTAATTCTACGTACTATATAATTATAATACGCTAGCAAACAGCTTTAATTTCTATAGAACTACTAACGCTAGCCTAGTAAGGTTCTAGGCTAAAGGTCTATTTGTATCTAACTAGTATAGGTAGAAATTACCTTATTCTAGTATAGATTCTAACTTAGAAGCGTTTAGCTATAATCTAGTAGATAGTAGCTTTATAGTAATACCTAGTTAGACAGCTATAAAAACTAATTATCTAAAACTATAGTTTCTCTTATACTAAGTAGTATTACTATTAGAGTAAGGTTATTAGTAGAGTAAAACTAACCTATCTTATAATAGTCTAAACCTAGCTTATATTCTCTATTAGTAGGTAAATAATCTAATACTTACTAAATTCTACTTTAGTATAATAGAAAGAGCTAATATTAAAGAATTAAAAAGTAATATTACTATAAACGCTTAGCTACTATAAGCTAGTTATCTCTATAGTAACTTTTTTAATACCTCTATTCTTATATTTTAAGAGTATAAAAAAGTAATAGACTACACTTTTATAGTTTGTATTTATACTAAAAATTAAAATTAAAAGAACTTTTACTCTTTTACTCTACTAGAGATTTCTATTCTCTATAAGTTTCTTTTAGAATACTTACGTTATAGTTTAATAGATGTACTACTTTAGCTAAACTCTTTACCTAATAATATTTTTAACCTAGATTAGTCTATAAAGAACCTTAATACTAGAAGTTAGATAGTAAAATCTAGCTCTACTTAATTAAATAAGTAAAAAAATAATAAAAGTAGTAGTATTTTACTAGCGCTAAAGCTTCTATCTATTCTATACTCTTTATATCTTTTTATAATATTAAATTAGAGTTAAGCTTAATAGAGTCTTCTTTTTCTACTAATTTAGCTAAGTCTATTCTCTTAGCTATAGTTTTGCTAGATAGTAGATAGAGATAGTAGAAATTTTATTAATCTATTTATACGCGTTACTAATTAGATAATAAGGTATTTAGCTACCTTAAGAGTATAGAGGCTAAAAACTAGAATTTCTAGCTCTATATCTTATAGTTTTCTATAAAAAGTAGACTATATCTTAAGCTACTAGATAGCTTTAGTAATCTACTTCTATTTAGCTATTAAACTATATACGTAGATGCCTATAGACGCCTATAGTACTTAGCTATAGATTATCTATTATACTAGGCTTACGTCTAGCTTATTCTATGCGTTATTACTATTCTCTAGGTTATTACTTTAGTGTACACTATACCTTTTAGCTAGCTATAGTAGTATAGGCTTTAGAAACTTTTTATAATTTAAGAATATTACTAGCATAAGGCGCGTTACTACGCCTACACTAACTAGAGCTTACCTTTTACGTTCTTATTATAACTTTTATAAAATTAAGTTATAGTTACTTCTACTATTTACCTACGCTTAGTTAAATTTCTTTACTTTAATATTTAGAGTACTAGGTAGAAATTATATTATATTAACACTATTTTCTAGCTATTATAATACTATATTTTAATTAGATAGTTAGATTTCTTTTATCTATACTAGTTCTAAGTTAGTTGTTAAACGTACGCTAGATAGCTAAAGCCTACTAAGAGTATTAGTACTCTAGCGCTAAAAGGCGCCTATCTTATAGTTAGTGCTTTTCTACGCTAGAGGCATTTCTCTAAAGCCTAATATATCTAACTCTTAGAGCTAATTCTTTTTCTAAAGTTATAGATCTATTTTACTAACTTCTTTTATTTATATTATTCTATTAACTAGAGACTATTTACCTTAGAGACCTACTATAGTTATAAGTATAACCTAGTATAAAAACTATTTCTTTAAGTAGATTTTTAAAACTTATTAGAAGCGCACTAAATACTATAAAAGTGTAGCACTCTTCTAGCTATTAAACTCTAGCTCTAGATAAACTAATTTTAGAGTAATAGACTATTAAGAAGAAAAGAGAACTTTTCTTAGAGCTTCTACTAAGGTCTCTACTCTTAGTTACGTTACTATAGAGAATCTATATCTAGATACTAGAATTTTAACTAGTTTTTCTTTTAAGAGCGTAGCGTAAGCGCTAATATTAAAATAGAATTACTCTATCTCTTAGAATTAATTAATCTATATCTAACTACTATTTATATAGAACTTTTCTTTACTTTAGTTTTTAAAGTTCTTATTTAAGTATTTACTACTACTACTAAGATCTACACTAGAGGCTGTTTAATCTAGAGTTACCTCTAAGGCTTTATTATAGACCTTTACGCCTATCTACTTACTAGAGCGTAAATTCTACTCTAGTAGAGAGGTATAAGTAATACGCTTAAGCGCTATCTATTTTTAGAGCTAGTTTATTTAGTAGGTAAGTTATTATATATTTCTTAGTAGATTCTAACTTTTATAGCTACTATTCTACTATCTAGATAAACTAATACTTTTTATAGTATCTAATAAGCGTGTATTCTAGTACTTTAACTCTTTGTTTAGTTTATTTTATATTACTAGTTCTACTTACTAAAAATAGTCTACTAATAACGTTTTATTTAACTATTTATATTTAATTAAGTAATAAGAACTTCTTATATATTTAAAGTTTAAGAATAGGTAAAGACTATTTTAGTCTCTAGGCCTCTAATTATTTACTTTACCTTATAAAACTAAATACGTTACTACTATTCTAAGAGAAACTTTAGTAGAAACTAGCTACTAGATAGTTTAATTAGTTTTTTACCTTTATGCCTAAATTTAATAATTAATTTACACGTTAGAACTACTATAAGCCTCTACTAGAGTTTTCTTTAGCTTTACTCTATTTAAGTATAGTTTACTATCTTTTAGGTTCTAATAGCTATACTCTTACTTAAATTCTTCTAAAGATATTAGAATTAGTTAATAGTGTACTCTTATAGATTTCTACTTCTATTTA
>NW_026056370.1:3101-3756 GCF_023757985.1 Alternaria ethzedia | reverse complement strand
GTATACTATAGTAATAAAAGACAAGTCTATAAACTATAGTAAATACTATTAATACTACCTAGAGTTTCTAGCTATAATAGAATAGCGTTATAAATACCTATAGTTATAGTAGTCTATAAAGTATAGCAACCTACTTAGTAGAGAATAGAGAAGTTAGTAGCTTTTATAATATAGCTATAGCTAGTTAATCTACCTAAAGTATAGATAACTAGAAATATAGTTATTATTATCTAATTTTAGGTAGTTATAGTCTAAATTAGTTCTTATGTAGAATACTATTAATAAGCTTATAGCCTAGTAGTAGATAGTTTCTAAGTACTTATAATATAGTGTAGAATTAGCGTAGCTTCTAGAGAAGCTTATACACTAACTTATTTAAATCTTTAATCTTACGTAGTTTTCTTAATATCTTTTATTTTCTACTTACTACTATCTTTACTTTCTTTTAGATAAATAGGTATTCTCTTTTATACCTTACTACCTAGATTAATTACTATACTACTACTATACTACTATAGAAACTATATAAACTAGCTTCTATAAAATATAACTAGTTAAAGTAGATATCTAAGAATTCTAATATAGATAAATAAAGACTTTACGCGCTAGCTTCTTATTTAAGTAATACTATATAATAATATATTATCTAGGCGTA
>NW_026056370.1:0-3091 GCF_023757985.1 Alternaria ethzedia | reverse complement strand
AGAAGCTAACGTAATAGAGCTCTACTACGCTAGATACTAATTTAATAGAATTTATTACTTATTAGAAAGAAAGGTTTAAAAGTAAGCTATAACTAAAAGCTCTAAGCTAAGAAGAAGTAAATAAAAAGGCTAAGTGTGCTGTAGAGAGTAGAGAGTAGGCTAATATCTATATATAGTAGTAAAATAACTATATATAACTACTTAGCCTTACTTTCTTTTCTTTTAATTAGACTATATATTAGTACGTATTCTTATCTTATCTAATACTTTATCTTCTTAGTTACCTTTTACGCTATATTAGCTCTAAGTAAAAAGGCTTATATTATTCTTATATTAATTATAACTATATTAGTAGCTATAATAGCTACTTATTCTAGTAAGGTTAAGCTAGTACTTAGGTAACCTTATTAGACTATATATAAGAATTTCTTATTTCTAGTAGACGTAGTTATAGATATATTAGCTATAGGTTTTAGCTATAGTTTTACTTTTTGTGTCTAGTATAGCATAAATGTCTATTAGGTAACTATTATATAGACTATAGTAAGATATAAGAATATTCTAGACTTAGTGCTATATATTAAGGTAAGTACTTATACTCTAGATATTAATTAATCTATAATAGCTAAAATATATTAGTAATACTTCTATTAGGTAGCTCTACGCTACTTATTAACTAGAGCTCTAGTCTATACTTATATAGCTATTAAATTAGTAGTCTAAGCTATAGAAGCTGCGCTTATTCTTATTCTAGCTTTAGCTATTACTACTCTCTATTCTTAGTAGTTTATTAGTTACTTCTATATCTATAATCTTAAGGTCTATAGTTATATAGCTAATATACGCTTCTTTCTAGTATATATTTCTATCTATATACTACTACTTATTCTTATCTAGCTTATTCTTTACTTTATATATAAGCTTATTTATATAAATAGTTAGTTTAAATTATCTATAGACTTCTAGAAAATAAAGGTAGTAATCTAAGTAATAGATAGGTAGAAGGCTTATATAAGAGGTTCTACTAGTTTAGAGTTTATATAGACTTTAAACAAGTTTATTATTATTTATTACTAATTTTCTATAAAATTAGACTACTTTATACGCTAAACTTTTTATACTCTAATAAAAGGTTCTATTATATATATATATACTTGCTCTACTAGCTTACTAGTTCTACTTACTCTAATAGCCTCTCTAAGTCTAAGTTTATCTAGCCTTACTATAGTAGTAGCGTATTTCTTTCTACTTATAGTATATTTATTATCTAAGCTATAAAAGGTCTACGTTAGTATTTATATTATAGTTATAGTTATAAATAATCTATAAGTTATCTAAGAGCTCTTAGTAGAGAAATAAAACTATACTATTTCTATAATACTTATATATTTAATTAACTTTTCTTTTCTATATACTCTATACTTTTGCTCTATAAGTAACCTTAGATAGTACTAGATTAGATCTTAGTATAATTCTATTAATAATATTAGTAATCTTCTTTACTATTTTAGTCTCTACGTAACTACTACTCTTAGAGTAAAGAATTTAGACAAAGTTAAACTAGAAGAGATAACTAAAGAGAGTAAATATATAGCTAGCTTTATACTAATTAACTTTCTATACTATCTAGTTATATTAAGTTATAAGAATATTACCTATCTATTTATAGAGAAACTCTAGAAGGTAATAAGTATAATCTCTTAAATTAAGAAATATTATAGTATTATTACTAAACTTACTAGTAATACTAGTTGCTAAGATAGCTTGCGCTAAGAGATTCTAAAGAGTAATAATATATTTCTATTAACGTTTACTTTAAGTAATTACCTATTTCTTCTCTTCTTTATTACTATTATTAACTTTATCTTTTTCTAACTTATTCTATATACGTCTCTTTCTACTTCTTTCTCTTATAGTATAAGTTTTCTTAAGTAAAGTATATACTTATATAAGAGTCTATAAGTCTTCTATTTTAAAAAGTAGATTCTTAAGAAGCTAATGCCTAGTATTAGTATATAGCTTTTATTATAATAATAGGTTAAAGTGTATCTATAGAAGCTTCTTAATAAAAACTCTTACCTAATCTATTAGTTATCTAAATTCTTTTAATAACTTAATTAGTAAGAGTAATACTACTATTAGCTTAGATAGATACTAAGAATAGTAGAGTGTAGCTATAATAATACCTAGACTACTAGTTATTTAAAGTTATAAATTAAAGTATTAAGATAATATTATATTATAGCTAACTACTAGTAAGATAATATAATAGATAAGTAAGAGTATAGTAAAGAAGGCTACTTACTTTAAAGTAGTAAAGACAAATATAATAATACACTAAATATTATTAGGTCTAACTAATAGTAAGACTTTATAAGTATAGCTACTTATATTTATAATATATTTACTTTAGACACTAGTAAGCCTAAGCTTAGGTATTAAACCTAATAGTAGGCTATTATAGTGCCTTCTAGCTTAAGTAAATAGTGTCTAAAATATACTATTTATAAACTTATCTTATTTACTTATAACTATTTACTAATATCTACTACTCTCTAACTATAAGTTTTAGTATATAATAACTATAGTTATACCTATAATCTTTATACTCTACGTATATTATATAATAATAGCTAGGTTATAAAAGATATCTCTTAGGCGCATCTTTAAGCTCTTACTTATACCTTTACTTTTAATAAAAGAAATAGATATCTTACTCTTAATTAGTGTCTACTATACTAGAATTCTAACTTTAGAGATAATGTACTTACTAAATTAATATAGTAGATTAGCTCTTAGTAGTTTATACTTACTAATAGTTGCTATAAAGATTATAAGGTTTATAGATATCTAATTCTACTTACTATAAATACTATTACTAATAATAATAGGCCTAGAATACTATTATTATATTTTGTATTAACTTTTAGATTAACTACGCTAGTGTCTTTTCTTACTACTTTTATTTAATCTCTTTTCTTCTAGCTATAGTTTAAGTTATAAGTCTTTTACTAAGATAAAGTAGTACTCTAGAACTTAGCTTTCTTTCTTAATATAGATAGCTTACTTTACTAATATATAACTATTATTA
>NW_026056369.1:0-3780 GCF_023757985.1 Alternaria ethzedia | reverse complement strand
AGTAGATAGAGTAGAGAGATCTTTATTTAGACTACTACTATAAAGATTAATTATATCTAAGCTAGATCTTAGTTACTCTAACTAGCGCCTAGTTATAGAAAAGTAATTACTAATAATTAACGCAAGTATAAAGTAGAGAAATTACTAAACTTTTCTGCTAGACTAACCTATATAGCTACTAACTTACTAACTACTATAGCGCTAATCTCTCTAATTATAACTCTTATAGTTACTTTTATTAAAGGCTAGCTTACTATCTTAGCTATTCTTAAAGTTCTTAACCTAAGCTTATAGATAAGTAGTCTTAGTAGCTTAAGTCTATATACAAATCTTAAGCTATATCTAATTATACTTAGCACGTAGTAGCGCCTTAGCGTGCTTAGCCTTAGCTAGCTAACGCTAAGTATAGTAATAGAATTTATTACTTATAATACTAGATATAGAGCTATTAGACTAGTAACTATATAGCTAGAGATTATAATAATAAGAATAATTATTGCGTAGCTAAGACTAATAATTACGCTACTAAGACTAGTAGTTACACTACTAAGACTAATAATAACTATACTAATTCTACTACTAATTCTATAGTAGCTAATTTCTAAATTAAGAAGCTTACGTCTAGAAAGTTAGTAGTAGTAGCTACTAGAATAAGCTTTAATAATAATAGCCTAAGTATTATAGTATTAGATTAAAGGCTATAAGTAGATAACTCTAAGTAGAAATTATAGGTAGAGGTATCTAACTACTACTTATATTAATTCTCTTTATTCTCTTACTTAGTATTATAAACTTACTATAAGTACTATATTAATTAGAGTTTTAAAAAGTTATAGGTAGAGTACTCTTTAAGCTCTTCTTACTTAAGAACTTAGAAGTTCTACTTAATAATTTAGCTAGTATCTTAGAACTACTCTTAGCTTCTTTCTTTTACTTCTTATAAGTGTAGAGATCTTAATAGAGCTACTTATAATACTTAATAGCGTTCTTAGTACTCTAGCGCTATTATTAAGTTAGTAAAGAATTAAAAGAGCTAAAGAGAAGAGAATTATAAACTTACTTTAGAACTATAGTAATCTACTAAGCTTATAAAGTAATTATATAAATCTTAATTAGTAGTATAGTAGTTATAAAAGTTATAGAAAGAATAATATATAACCTAATAAAGTTGCTTAAAATAATTAGCTTTCTAAATATTATTAAGAAGCTACTAATAAATATAACGCTTATACTTAAGAACTTAAGAAGTATTATAGTTAAGTAATACTCTAACTTACTTACGCTAACAACTAGTATACGTTAGATATAGATAATCTAGAAAAGTCTTAGGCGTAGAAGCCTTACCCTTAGACTCTTTATAAGAGTAACTATAACTATAACTATTACTTAGAGACGCTTACTTCTTTTAATCTTAAGCGCCTTAGTTCTTAATATAGTTAGATTACTAAAGGCCTAAATTCTAAGTCTAAAAAGTATTATTAGTAATAAAGATGCTACTCTTAGAAATAGGCTTAATAGTCTCTTAGATATTCTAGTTATTAAGGTTATTAAACTAAGAAGCCTTATAACCTAAGTAGACACGCTTAGCGTATAACTCTAATTACTTATAATTCTTATAGAAGTTATTATTACTAAAGCTACTAGTTACCTTAAAGCTCTAACTTAGTTAATTATTAGAATTTATAAAGCTCTAAGATAGTTAAGTATTAGAAGTCTAATTATCTTAAGTAAAGCTGCTAAAAAATAAACTATTAGCTGCTATTATTCTAGAAGAGAAAGATAGAATTTAAGTAGTAGTGTTTTTAAGTTAAGCGTAGTAAAGAGGTTAAGCGCTTAACTATAAAGCGCTATTAAGTAGAGCACTATTACACTAAGCGCTATTACGCTAAGTGCTAGCTTACATATTATAATTACTACTACTAAGAGTATTATAATTAGAGCGCAGAACGCTATTATAGTAGAAGCTAGAGCGCTAGCACTTATAGCTAAAGTTAGAGTTAGAAGTTAGATTATTAGACTAAATTATAATAGTTAGCTATTAATTTAGGTATAAGAGTAAGAACTTACTATAGTAATAAAAAGAAAGAAGAAGTAAGTAGAGTAGAGAAGTAAGAGAAGTAGTGTGTTAAGTAGAGTAGAGAATTAAGCGTAGAGCTTAAGAGCGCTAAGGCTTAAGAGCTAAGAATCTTAAGTAGATAAGTTAATTAGATAGATAGCTTATTAGCTTAAACGTCTTAATAATATAGAAGTAGATAATTATAGTAGAGAAGAGAAGAATTAGAGAACGTATTATTATAAAGTCTCTAATTCTAGTCTAAGCGCGTACTTACGTAAGAAGCTAGCGTAGCTTATTAAGCTATTAATTACGCTATAAACTTTACCTAGAAAAGACTAGAAGCCTAGATCTTGCTATTAAGATTATTTCTTACTAGTTAGATAACTAGATTTCTATAGCTATTAGCTAGATTCTAGACTATTATAAAGTAATTTCTAAACTAATAAAGTTAATTTCTAGGCTATTAGGCCTTGTTTAAATAAGTAAGAGCTTACTACTATTAGTGTTAAGTATAATTAAACGCTTAATTAGGCTGTAACCTACTACTATGCTCTAAATTCTTAAGCCTAGACTTTACTAGAGTATACTAATTATAGTAGATTTAATAGAATTAATTTTAGTAGAGTAGATTAATGCTCTTACTACTCTAGAGAGTATATTAAAGTTAGAAAGTAGTTATAATTACTTAATTATAGATACGTAATCGCTTAGCTCTTAGGTATATAACTAGAGATTTTATTCTAACTTTCTTTTATAGTAGATTAATTATAATATACTTAATTATCTCTAATTATTAATTATTTCTAGCTCTAATAGTAATCTTATAACTCTTCTTATTATATATATAGTAAGTGTTAGTATACTTAGCCTTTTTATACTAAATAGTTCTTCTCTTAAAAGCTATATTTCTAGATACTTTAGTAATAAAAGAACTATTATTTCTCTTAATAGAGAACTCTTTCTTAGTTATATAACCTATAAAGTATAAAGTATTATAAAAGTTTTTAAAGATTAGAGTAACTAATAAGTAGACTATAAAGAAATAAACTATATCTATATTAAGCCTTAGTCTATTTAGTAAAGTTATAAGTTATTTTACCTTAGAATCTACGTTAAAAGAAAGTAGAAATTCTTACTTCTTTTATTACTTCTTAAGATTAGTAATAATACTCTTTACTTTCTTTAAGTTAAAAGTAGCGCGCTTATTAGTAAGTATAATATATCTTATCTTAGTATCTATACTACTATATTTCTAGGTATATATATTATTAATAGTGTTATTTTTTTTATAGTATTTCTTAAGAAAGGTATAAATCTTATCTATATAGTACTTAGTCTAATTATTACCTTTAGAAGCGTTAGGTATTATAAAAGTAACTATCTACTTATTATACTTTAGAAGTTTATAGTAGAAAAGAAAGCTAAGTTTCTTCTATAGAACTTACTTATTAGTAATATAAGCTTCTACTATTACGTAGAAGTAAGTATAATACTTAGTAAAACTAAGTAGATTATTTATATACTTATAGATAAAAGCTTATAAGTATAAGCGCTTATCTATCTTAATAGTAGTATTCTTATCTACCTAGTATTTCTTTATGTTTATCTTAAGCTTAGCCTAGTTCTTCTTCTTATAACTAGTAAAAAGCTTAATAATATAAGTAATAGAGTAATTCTTATTACTAATATAATCTAGAAGAATAGAGACTCTTATCTTATTAGAG
>NW_026056368.1:0-3840 GCF_023757985.1 Alternaria ethzedia | reverse complement strand
TTTTATAACTTTAATAAGTATTATTTTTAAAAATTTTACTATATAAATACTAAGTATAAATATTTATATTATTACTTTTTTTATAAATATTAATAGAAGTTTTATATTTATAGTTTATTTATAATATAATTTTTAAAAAAGCCTAAGTTAAAAAATAGTAACTATTCTTAAAGTAGTAATACTAAAAAGCTAAACTTTAGTTTACTTAATACTATACTTTTAAAGTAAGTAAAACTTTTTAAAAAATATATTCTAGTTTACTACTTATAGACTTTATATATTTAAAACCTTTTTATTTACTAGATAATAGTATTAGTTTACTAATAAAAAAAGTCTTTCTTAAAAGTATAGCGTTAAGATTTATATAATTTTTTTTTATATTAATATTTATCTTTAATATTTATAAAGTTTAATATTATATAAAAACTTAGCTTTAATATTTATATTAAAGTCTACTATAAAATTATTAAAGCTTAAACTTTATAGTAGTTTATTAATAAGTATAAAGCTTTTATTTATAAAAAAGCTTTCTTTAGAATAATTAATCTTTTATATTTATAGTAGTTTTTTTATAATAATTCTTAAGCTTTAATATTTATAAATATATAATTTCTATAAATACTATACTTTAATATTTATATTACTAGGTTACTTTAAAATATTAAGCTTTAAAATTTTTATTCTTTCTTTATTATTAAATATTAAGTCTTAGTATTTATACTAGTTTTTCTTTTTAAATATTAAGCTATAATATTTTTAGTTTTTTTCTCTCTATAAAGATTAAACTTAAATATTTATACTATAGTTTCTAGTATAAATTATAAGTATTAATATTTATAGAGAGATTTTATTAATAAATATTAAGCCTTATAATATAGTTTTGTCTTAGTCTTAAAACTCTATCTCTTAGACTTCTAATTAGAGCTTCTTCTATTCTACACTCTTCTCTACTATATAGAATGCTGCCTTTCTATAATCTTGTAGTGCTTAATAGTCTACTATACTCTTTAGCATATTAATATTCTATACAAACTATCTCTTTAGATATATAGAGTCTAAATTATCTATATATTTAAAGACCTATTTTAACTCTTAATAGAATACTTAAAAGCTGCATTTAAAGATTAAATTACTATACGCTTGCCTTCTGTAGATACTACTATAGCCTATAGGTAAATATCTATTATTTAAGGTTTATGTATACTAACATTCTACTTGCAGTCTTTCTTTACCTCTACCCTCTAGTACAGGCAATAGTAATACAACTATATTACTATCTTATTACAAAGATTCTAGCAACGCTATTCTATCTAGCTCTTAATCTCTAAACAGTACTCTACCTATGCCTAATATAGAAAGCTTAAATAAAGCTATTATGTCTCTAGTAGAAGAGGCTTTTAATAGTAATAGCTCTTAACTACTAAGTAAAATTAACTAGAATAACTAGCTTTGTATTTAGTATTAAGCGTACATTAAATCTAATAATAACGTAGACGCGCTATTACCTATAATTACTCTTAATTTTAATAATAAGTTAGTTGTTGCTAATAATAATAATATAGTAGGTTTCGAAAATAGAGAATTAAGTAATAATAGCCTTTACACCTTTACGCAACACATTCTATTACCTAAGTTCTATCTATCTAAAGCGCATATCTAATCTCTAAAAGAATATATTAATAAATTTACTAACTATAACTAGATTTACTATAAAGTCTAGAAAGTGTATAAGAACACTAGAGGGCGTTTGCTAAATATTCTATCTTAGCTAGAGATATTAACGTTAGCAGAAGCTAATAAGCTTTCTATTACTAATACCTAGTTTAAGATAATATTTAGTAGTATTAACTCTAAAGGTAGAGTTAAGAATATATGCCTATACAGATTAGAGAGGCCTAAGGCAGAACTACAGTTCTTAATTTAATAGAATCTTAACAGCGTTGTTAGTTTTGCTAATAGCTTTACTACTTTTAAATATTCTATTAAGTTTATACTAGTCTTAGCAAACGCTAGTAAGATTGTATTAAACCTATATTTTGTATACAATGTATATATTAAGTAAAGTTAGACTTTAGAAGACCTAGACCTTAAAGAGAACACTTCTAACCTAAACTAGCACACGCCTATTTAAGTATAGAATTGCTATTATTACTACTTTAGAAAAATTTATTACGTTTCTAAGATTAAGATATACTTTATTTAGCTAGAATATCTAATTAAACTATAGAAATTTCTGCACTTTATAGACAAGAAGGCGCGCCTCTAGATAGATTATATGTTAGAGCCTGCTATCTAGTTAAACAACTACTAGGCTAACAACATAGCTTAACTAGCTAGATATAATAATACTATTAGAGATAGCGCTGCGCAGATAGAGCACATAGTAGAAGGTACGTAATTCTTACTCTATCTACGTAAATAACACTAGTATAACTCTTATATACTAACACTACTTTTCTCTTTTATTATAGCTACAATAGAACTCTTAAATTATTCTCTATTTGTGCTTATTTAGAGGCTTTGCTTATAGTATAAGATTTCTACTTCTATTAATATTAGAGAAAAAATAGTTAAATTTAAATAGATACAGCTTTAGGTTGTTAGTAATAAATTTCTTAACCTAGTTAGTAGATAACTTCTAAGCTTTAATACACTTAACTGCCTAGAGATAAGCTAGTCTAAAGAGTGCACTATGCTAATGTGTTCTTTTTAGTAATAGGTTTACTAGTAGCAATTTAATGTTTCTAAAGTACACGTTAAACTAGCTAGTAAGTAAATTCTACTTTACATTAGACAACTAGAGGTTAAGAACTAGAATATTCTTAGTTATTAGTACCTTGCAGATATTCTAGTAACAAAGCTAGTATTAATCTCTAAGTAGAATCTTCTAGATCTTGTATTTTAGTTGTTTAGTACGCGTAAGTATCTCTCTTAACACGTACTACTAGAATAATTAAAGAACTAGATACGCTATATAGTTGTATAGAACCTGCCTAACACTAGTATATAAAGGCTTATTTTTGTACTCTAGAAGCTAATCTCTACATTATCTAATATACATTATATTACTCTTAATTTTAGTAAGCGTTGCATACATACACTTGTATTAGTTAGTTAATTAGTCTATCTAAAATAGTATTATTCTAGCGTATTATAAACTAAAGTTAAAATTAGACTAGTTAATTCTTCTAGTTATAATCTAGCTGTAGCTAGTAGTATTTATACCCTCTAGCATTTCTAGACTATAGCGCACCACGTCTCTAGGACTATTAGGTCATAGTACTAAATATTAGTCTTTACTAAGAGCGCTATTTCTATAAATATTGCTTGCTAATAGAGTAAGGCAAAGAAGCTTTACTATAGCAAACGCTAGAAGCGCATTCTTTAGAGCTAGCTTTTAGAATGCCTTTGCTAATGCAACTTTAAATAATATAGCTATTTTATTTATATTAGCGTGTAGAAAGCTAGCCTAACCTTTAACTAGAATTTTCTACGCATAGTCTATTTTCTTAAAGGTCTTAGGTTACGTAGGTAGGTTAGCTGCTAACTAGTTAACTCGTAGTATTATCTTTTTAGCTTAAAAAGCGTATAAAGCTTAGTACTCTTCTTAATTTAGTTAGCTACTATCTAGAATCTTTCTAATACTGTAGTAACCTCTTTTTTTAGTTTTTTTATAGTTCTCTCTAATCTCTTGTGCGTTAATATAAGTGTTACTACTTATAGTTTAGAAACTAGTGTATGTAGTAGAATTAAGACTTAGATACTCTAGATATAGAATATTAAAGAGCTATTACTTCTAGGTATTAAAGATATTCTTATATAAGCTATAGAGTTACGTAT
>NW_026056367.1:0-3875 GCF_023757985.1 Alternaria ethzedia | reverse complement strand
AGAGAGGTTTATAAGCTATATTACGCCTTAGAGATATAAATATATAGACTATAATATTATATAGTTATTTCTATATTTTAATAGCTAGCTTAATCTATAGAATTATAAGCTAGAGGTTTTTAGACAAACTAGAAAAGATAGATATAATAGAAACTATAGTAAGTTAAACGCTATTAATATTTTATATATTATTAGGCTATTAAATTATTACTTTATATAGATCTATATCTATCTACTATATTAGTAGATAATAGTGTTAGTAGAGTATACTTTTAGAATATAGTGTTATATATACACTTATAATCTTTTAGAGTTAGATATTTTATTTTAGAAAACTAGTGTATAGAGAAGTAGTGTAAAGTAGATAGAGTACTAGAAGAGTTAATTTATACTCTATTCTAGTATTAATTAGCGTATAGTTAACTCTATCTTAGCTTATTATAATATATTATAGTACGCTTTTTAAATATAGTATTATATATATACTTATAATCTTATTACTAAGCTCTTTTATTATACTACGCCTACACTACTTTTAATAAATTTAGTAGAATAAGATAGTGCTTAACTTATATAATACTTTTACTTTTATTTTAGTATAGTTTAAATATAAAGTAAACTCTAAGGTAGTAGAATATATCTAGTATAGAATATTTATATATCTCTATAGTCTAATAACGCTTATTTAGAACATAGTGTTATATATATACTTATAATTTTATTACTAAGCTCTTTTATTACGCTTATACTACTTTTAATAAATTTAATAGAATAGAATAGTGCTTAACTTATAGAAAGCTTTTACTTTTATTTTAGTATAGTTTAAAGATAATATAAACTCTAAGGTAGTAGACTATATCTAGTATAGAAAATATATATACCTCTATAGTTTAATAATATATCTATTATTTATAATATAGTATTAAATATACGCTTATAATCTTATTACTAAGGTCTTTTACTTTACTATGCTGCTAGCTTAAACTATAAATCTTAGTCTAGAAGTTTTTTAATAATTTAGAAGAAGTAGAATATAATAAAAACAAAGATATATTAAATATAGTTAACGTTTTATATTCTTATTATACGTTTACTTTCTTAAGATAAGGTATAGAGAAGCGCGTAGATAGAGCTAGTTTATATATTATCTTAGCGCTCTATTATTTAAAAAGCCTATAGCTAGCTAATACTTCTTTTATATTAGGCTATTTTATATATAGCTTTACTACTCTATAATTTTAATACTATTACTACCTAGATAGCGCTAATATAATCTTATATCTATAGGCTAATAAGCTTTTAGTTTTTAGAGTTTAGCTACTACTATATATTTATAATAGAGTAAAAGGTTTTAGAAATACCTATATAAGTAAAGTATATAATAATAGAAATAAGTATCTCTATATATAGTAATATATATAGTTAGCTAACTAGTCTATATACTACTAAAACTAGTATATATATAGTATATATATATATAGTTATTATTTTAAGAATAATGTTTTATAGTAAACTATTATATTTATTTTAGAGAAAAGACTACGCCTTATAGTAATAGGTAGCGTACTATTTTAGAAAAAAGACGTATATTTAATATATATAATGTCTTTTTAGAACACTTATTAAGTGTTATATAGTTAGAGTAAGTATTATTTATTTTAGTAAAAAGACTATACTCTATAGTAATAGACTACTTACTATTTTTAAGAAAAGATAAAGCTATATAGAGATCTATAGTTATTTTTTTTAGAGAACTAGCGTATATTTAGCTCTTTTAGTTTCTTTTTAGAATACTTATTAAGTATTATAGAGTTAGAGTATATATAGAAGACTATCTAGGTAATATTTTTATACTATTCTTAGTTACGTGTCTATAGATACCTATAGGCGCTTTAACTAGAATAAGAGAACTTTAAATATATATTCTAAAACTAAAAGAAACTACTTAAATAATTATATACGTTTAGTTTAACTAAAACTTAGATAGAACTACTTAATATTTATAAGTACGTTCTATTAGTATAGAAATTAGATAATACTATACTTACTATATAGACTATTAATCTTATAACTAATCTACTTATAGCTCTAATACTATACTATTTTTAAAACTAGAAATATCTTAATACTACGTAGGTACTTAAACTATTAGCTATAAATATATAATTCTCTAATACTCTTACTTTACTTTTCTACTACTAAAGAATAGCTATTAGACTAGTAATATTCTAGAATCTAAAAGTAATTATAGAATTCTAAACTACTACTTTAAAAATAATAACTATTATAAATATAATAATCTTATTTATATAGCGCTATAAAAATAATAGCTACTATAAGTATAGAATATATATACTAAAAATAACTACTACTATAACTATATATTATAGATTTTACTATACTAAAAATAGTAATAGCTATATATATAAGGTTTCTACGTTCTTTCTAGTAAATAAATTCTAGTATAGAGTAGTTCTAAACTATATATCTAAACTATTAAATAAATATATTATAGAAATATAGACGTTTTAGAAAGTTAAGTAATATATTATATACGTTTTAATAATATATTATAGTAAAAGAGCGTAGGTTATAGGCCTTACTAACTATAGATAAAGATAAATACCTAAGAGCCTTAGCAGCTGCGCTTATTAGTATCTATAGATAGCTTCTCTCTAATATACCTAGTAATAGCGCTACTTTATCTACTTTCTACCTCTATTACGTACGTTTTATACTAAACTATTAGCTTTATCTCTACTATATAATTACTAATAAGAGATTCTACTTTACTATAGTAAAATAACTACTATACTTATAGTTACTTATACTTCTTCTACTCTACTAAGTAAATATATTTTATATTCTATATACGCAAGTATAATATTTACTAATACTATGTAGTATATAGATTATTACTAGTTATATATTAGTAGCTACTCTACTAGTACTTTTACTTACTCTACTAGTTTCTCTATCTAGAGATATTCTTAACTATAAAACTAACTTAGACTCTAACTTACGTATTAAAGAAAGCTCTTAGAGTAATATACTAGCTAATAGTATAGCTTTTACTAACGCTAGCCTTATACTTAATAAATAAGTAGAGATTAGTACTATCTTTTTTAGAGAATTTAGAGATAATATTAATAGTTTCTCTATTATCTATAACTATTATTAAATCTAGTAAGTCTACTTAGTCTTTACTTAGGTAGTTCTAGATAAGTATAATTCTAACTAGGTTACTATTAATAAGAATAGAAACCTTATTATTTATCTTTTTATAACTACCTACGCTACTAAGAACTATAGAGTATTCTATTATAATAACTATAAGATTAATATTAATAGTACTCTAATATAAGTTATAGAAGTTCTAATCTATAACTAGTTATTAGTCTATACTACTAGTAGCCTCTCTATCTATAAGATTTAGTAGTATACGTATATAGTATTACACAGCCTACTATAGGTATAAGTAGTTAGCTTATCTAATAGTAATAATAAAGCTATTTTAGATAAATAATAAGACTAGGCTTTATAAATAGTACTTAAGAATAGAGGTATAGTTAGCGTATAAGATAATTAAGTAGATAAGATATTAAAAAAAATAAGTAAATATATAACTTTCTATATATATTTCTATATACGTACAATAATTTATATAGAAATAGGTAGAGAAAGTATAAATATAAACTAGTATAATTAAGTAGATAATAGCTATATAGTATCTATACACTTAATCTAACGCTACCTAGAGATATTTAATTAGCTACTCTACTCTTCTACTTCTAATAACTTACTACTATTAGCTCTAAGCTTCTATAGATATATTTTTATTTTATATATACCTAAACTACTCTAAGCTCTAATAG
>NW_026056366.1:0-3881 GCF_023757985.1 Alternaria ethzedia | reverse complement strand
CTCTATAAATACTCTTTCTACTATACCTACTAATAATAATATTATATTCTTAGCGTATTATAATACGCTAAGAATATAATATTATTATTAGTAGGTATAGTAGAAAGAGTATTTATAGAGAGAAGAACGTAGTTAGTATATAGTAACTGCGCTAGTAGAACTAATAGTAGAAAAGTAAATAAGCTAGCTCTAGGTAGTAAAGAGTATATATTAGAGCTCTTACTATTATAATATAGAGCTAGTGCGTAGTAGATAGTAAGAATAGAAAGTAGAAAATAAAAGCTATTTATAAAGTTAATAAGCTAAGCTAATAGAGTAGGTAAATAGTTAATACGTAAAAACGCGTATTACTAGTACTAAGAAATAATTACTAGTTAAATAATCTATAGTAGAGCTTTATAAAAAGAGTAATATAGGCTACTATAATTAAATTACGTATAACTTTATAACTTTAATAATTTCTATTTCTTTTTATATTTATATAAAATAGAAATAAGATACTATATTTCTCTAGTAAACTAACTAGCTAACGCTAGGTAGGCTATAAGAAACGTAAGTAGAAAGATAACTATATAGTAATATAGTAATTATAGTGTATTTCTTCTAATTATACTTATAAAATACTTAAGTATAGTTAAAAGTAAGAGGCTGTATTATATTTATATACGCTAGATTAAACTATAGATAGAAAGATTAGTAGACTACGTAATACGTAAATAATAAGAATTATATATTAGAAACTATATAAGGTAGAAGTAGAGCTTAGTGTAGTACTTTGTTATTTTACGTTAAGCGCTATAACTATAGTTAAACTACTAAAATAACTATTTTAGTATAATAACTTCTATCTATATACTCTACTCTATTCTATCTAAGTTACTTCTACTCTAATATTTCTAATTAGGTGTTTATAAGAAAACGTAACGCTAGCCTAAATAGACTTAGTATAGTTTTCTAACTAATACTTATTATTACTCTAACTAATATTAAGATAATAGTAGATACTAATATAGAGATAACGCTATAGAGCTTAGTCTAAGATAGAAGCTAAGCTCTACTTTACCTTCTTAAGTAGAATAGTAATAGGCTATATTAACTCTAATAGAATATTAAAAATAAGATAAAAAGAATAGAGGTTAGAGAGATAGGCGTATATAGTATAGAGATTAAGCAGAATAACTAGCTTTTCTATATTATCTAGCGTAGAAATAATAAACGTAGAATTAATATTAGTATCTAATTATAATCTTATATCTACGTTAGAAACCTTATCTTTAATTATAGGTAATATAGTTACTTTACTAAAAGATAGATACTTAAGTATTTCTACTAGTAGTACGTTCTCTTCTAAAGTTAGAGTTTATACTCTACTAGCTATATTATTATTACTCTCTCTATTACTCTTTTTCTCTACTAGTGTAGCTTTTATATTATTATTCTTTACTATTATAAGAAAGCTTAGCTAGTCTATAGTAGCTTTAGCTAATATCTAAGCTATTTTATCTATAGCTATAAAAGTGTATAGAAAGATAACTAGAAGCTTTATAATCTTAAGTACTTTAATACTATAAAAAAGTCTAGATACTACTACTTCTAAGTCTTTCTTTATAAAATTAGCTAGAATCTCTAGAAGCTAGATATATATCTACGTAGTACTATTAAAAGTATATATATCTAAAAAGAAATTAGCAGTGCTAATAAGTATATAAGTAGAAATAGTATATATAAGGTTAAGAATAAAGACTTTAAAAAAGTAGTTTTTACCTAATCTTTTTACTAGAAACTTATACTTATAAGAGAAGTAGCCTATATTATTCTAGTACTAAAACTTCTAAAGCTAAAAGAGGCGCTTATTTTATATAAGCGTAATAAGAAAATAATAAAAGCTTTATTTATTAACGTAAATACTTTTAAGTTTTAGAGTATTATATAAGCTAAGTAAAGTTATATTAAGTATAAGAAATAGGCTATAATAGGTACTATATACCTTTAACGTACGTAGGCCTAAAAGAATTAGAATAACTATATTACTAGGCTGTAAAGTAATAGTTATATACTTAAGTTTAGAGAAAAGTAATTAGTTAGTAGTAAGCTTAGTAAAGATCTTTTAGATAAAAAGTAAGAGAAAAGATATTTCTTAATTCTAATACTCTAGAGTCTAGTAAAGAGTTTTAAAATTAAGCGTAAAGAAGACTACACTAGTAAGAACTATAACACTAAGATTAATATAGTTTAATATACTATAGAGAGCTATCTAGATAGTTTTAACTATAAAACTAGTTTCTACTAGAGAAAGTATCTAGAAAGTAAGAGCTTATATAATATTATTAGATAAAGTAGCGTTAATAGAGATAGTTCTAGAGCTATAGTAGTAGACGCTATTAATATAGATATACTTCTATACTATAATCTTTTTCTATAGTTCTAGATAAAGAAAGAGCTAGAATAGAAGCTTTTAGACTTACTTTTCTAATAAATTATTTATATATAAAATAGTAGAAGAATATAAAATATTAAGAGTACTAGTACTCTATCTAGCTCTCTTAACTAAGATAATATTAAAAACTTTATTAAAGCTAAGCTAGTAGAGAATATTAATATAAAGCTTATTAGAAAGTAAAAATAGTAGTAGAATAGATATTATTAAGCTTATAATATTATAGAATAACTACTAGAGAAAGAATATTAGGTATAGAGAAAGTAGAGTAAATGTAATAAAAAGTGTTAGTATAGATAATACTAACTATACTATCTAAATTAGTTATATTATTCTCTATAATATAGACTAGAGTTAAGGTAAAAGTAAGAGAGTATAAAGAGTAGATAAGTATTAGCTATTACTACCTATATACTACTATAGTAAGGTAGACATAATTAGCTAAGCACTTTAGAAAAGATAGTATAAAAAGGCTAAAATATAGTTATTAACTAAAATTAGTAATAGTAACGTAATAATAATATAAAAAGACGTTACTAAAGGTAAAGAAAATAGATAGAATATAGAAGCTACCTAGTCTAGCGCGTATAGCTAGGTATTATAATAATATAAATTTAGTAGTATAAAGTATATATTCTTAGTAGCGCTCTAGTATTACTAAGAGCTTCTAGCTCTAATAGTATAAGAGTAGAGAAAAATAATACTACGTATAATATAGTCTACTATAGAAGAGAAGAAAGGCCTAGAGGTAATTACTTATAAAAAAGGTAAGCTATAGTATAAAGATAGACCTACTTTACCTATATACTAATAAACGTAATACTAGAATCTAAAGTACTAAAATTATAGCTAGGTAGTAGCGCTAGAGCTAGATAGAGTGTATAGTAGTAGGCGTAATAAGAATAATATAATAGTATAGTAAGTAGCTAGCTTATATATTATAAAGGTTAGAAAGAGTCTATACACTAAAGCTTTATATTATTTTAAACTAGGTATACTACTAAGTAGATAAAAGCTAAAGAGTATACTACGTTTAACTTATTCTCTAGACTATCTACTAATATAGATAGTAAGTAGCGCTTTATATTACTTTTATTATATCTATAAGAGTAGTTTCTACTTATAGCGCCTTATAAGACGTAATTACTTAAGCCTTATAATACTATATTTTAATAATATAAGTAGTTACTAATACGTACTACTACTATAATAAGGTTATAGAAACTTTTTTCTACTACTTAGAAGCGCTTAACTCTCTAGCTCTATAGTCTAATTACTATACCTAATACTATATTCTAATATACTAAGCTATCTAGAGTAAAACTAAATAGACAAACTATATTCTTCTAATTACCTAACTCTTAACGTTTATATATAGTTAAAGTAAACTTATAGTAGAAGATAAGATAAAAACTTAGTAGAGATAGAATAGTAGTCTTTAGTT
>NW_026056365.1:0-3882 GCF_023757985.1 Alternaria ethzedia | reverse complement strand
ATATTAGCTTCTTTGCGCCTTATATTTAGTATTTTTACTAGTATATTATAATTATAAAGTTAAGTATATTAGATTTTATAGTATCTAGAAAAATCTACTATTTTACTTTTATAACTAAATAGACTTTTTTTATTATTAGTACTTTTTTAGCTTTACTATTAATATAAAAATTTTTCTTTTATAGCTAAAGCTTATAAGTATAAAAGTAGCTACTCTAATATTAGACCTAAGTCTAGAAAAGCTACGTAAAGTTTTAATTATTTTAATAATATATAATATAAAGATATTTATACTAGTTTATTATAGTATTATAAGTATAAAGCTTTTAATCTCTATATAATTAAGTAAAGCTACTTAAGTATAGTAGTTAAATATAAAGAATATTTTTAGAGCTTTTAAGTTAGTAAAAGTAATAGTAGTAAATAATAGTAGTACTTACTTAGTATTCTAGGTATATACTAAAAAAGAGAGAGAAGAAAAAGAATAAAGCTAAGTTTTATACGCTTAAGACCTCTACTATTTACTACTATAACTATACTTTATAATTTTACTTATTTTTTTTTTTCTAAAAGAGCTTATAGAGTTTAATATTACTTTTATTAAGGTATCTTCTAATAATTTAGAAAATCTTTTATTTATAGCTTTACTTAGGCTAAAAGATCTAATACTACTACTAAGTATTTATTACTAAAGGTAGGTAGAGAGCTTATTTTCTTAAAAATTTAATTTATCTAAAAGTCTTTAAGCTTTAATTTCTCTAGTGTACTTAGAAAAAAAATTTTACTATAAAGAAAAGAAAAAAGGTCTTTACTTAAAATAATCTTAAGCGTTAGAAAAGAGTAAATATAAAATTAAATATAATATTAGTACTTCTATAGATAGTATATAAAAAGTAGATATAGTTAGATAAACTTTATCTCTTATAAGAGATACAACTAGTAATAATTATATCTAATAAAATATAAGCTATTGAATAGAATATAAAGATATAAAACCTTAATATAAAGAAGTCTTGTAGATAGCTTACTCTAATTAGACTAGACTAGTTACGTAATAACGTAAAGGAATACAAACTAGCTAGCACTATAATTTTTCTAGACTTTACTTTAAAAGTTAGAGATACTTAGAATTTTTAGAAAGATAAGAGATAAGCTATAACTATAAATATAGTTAATTATATATAAAATATAAGTTAAAAGTATTTATCTATATATTATATAAGCATTATATAGATATTTTTTAATATTACATTTTTTTATATTTAAAGCTATTACTAGTACTAGGTAACTATATAGATAGCTATTAGTAAGATATAATAAATAAAATATTGTTAGCCTAAAATAATTATATATATAGTAATTATTATAGAGATAGTTAAGCTATAAGTATTAGAAATAATAAATTAAGGCTTATGTTTAAGATTATTAAGTTTACTATTAGATCTAATATAGTAACACCTTATTACGTGATTACGTAATAATATACTTATCTAATTTTAAAAGAAGTACGCTATAGACTCTATCTCTTAGGTCTAGAGAGAATTAGTATTTATATAAACTATGCTTTAATCTTACTAGTAAAAAGCTTTAAAAACAATATATTTTAATCTAGAATTAAGCGTATTAGCTTTAAAGATATAGTACTTAATTTAAAGATTTAGAATAAATAATATATTAAAGTAAGTATTAGAGCTAGAGAGATAATTAATAATTAAAGATATCTAAGTATATTATAATTATTATACTACTAGAGAAAGTTAGAATAAAATCTTTAGCTATATACTTAAGAGCTAAGTAATTATATATCTATAATTATAATATAATAACTACTCTTTAACTTTAATTTACTTTTTAGAGTAGTAAAAGCATTAGTCTACTTAAATAAAAGTAATTCTATTAAATCTACTATTATTATTAAACTTTAGTAAAATCTAGGCTTAAGAATCTAAAGTATAGTAATAGATTATAGGTTTAATAAGCGTTTTAGTATACTTAGTACTAATAGTAGTAAGCTTTTACTTATCTAAATCTAGCTTAATAGCCTAAAGATTAATTTTATTAAGTTAAATATTACTTTATAATAGTTAAGAATCTAGCTAATATTTATAAAAATCTAAGTATCTAACTAGTAAGAGATAATACTAATAGTAAAATTTAGACTTTTAGCCTCTTCTAAGTAAAGTTTATAGTTTAGTTAATAGCTTAATAAGCTATATTAGCTTCTTATATAAGTGCGTGCTAAAACTAAAATTTAAGACTTTATTTATAATTATAAGCTTCTTTTAATTTTTCTTCTCTTTACTATAGTTATTCTTTTAACTAAATTATTAAGATGTCTAAGCCTTTAAGATAATAAGCTACTTATTTAACTTTTTTATTTACTAAAAATTTTCTACTATTAAGTCTTTATACTCTTAAGCTTTAATACTTAGCTTTTTACTTTACTTAATTTTTATTCTTTTTAATACTATAATAAGTTCTTACTTTTATACTTAAATTAATAATTAATAATTATATTCTAGCTTAATAACTTAACTTTAAATTCTAATAATAGCTATAAATATTAGTACTTTAGCTTTTATTATAATAATTCTAGTAGTAGTAATAATAATATACGCGCTAGTACTTAGTATAATAGTACTTAGAGTAATAGCGCTTAAAAAATAAGTACTTTATAAGTAAGTACTTTAGCTCTACTACGTAAATAATTTCTAGTAGTTAATAATTTTAATTACTATCTTTTTCTTTTAGTATAATATCTTAAAGTATTAATTTATTTAGCTTTTTTCTACTACTTAGACTCTAAATATATTAGTAGCTTAAGGCCTTTAAAAGATCTAAGGCTTTATAGTAATTAGTAATACTTATTTATATTAAGATTAAGTACTATAGTATAAGTACTTAAGCTTAAACTTTAAAGCTTTTAATCTAGGTTTTAAGTACTTTATATTTAGTAACTTTAATAACAAGACTATCTATAAAACTATAAAGTAGACTTCTAAGAGTAGTATATTTATTAATAATAACACTTTTAAGTCTTAGAATTTAAGTATTTATTTATTTAATTATACTAAGAAGTAAAGTGTCTAAGACTAAAAACAAATAAAGTCTCTAAGCTAAAGTTATAGTTATAATTTTATTAGTAAGTAATTTAAAAGAAAAGCTTCTAAGCTAATTACTTCTAAGAATTAGTACCTAGTATATACTAGTTATTAGAGTAAGTAAGTTAGAGTAATACTTAACTATAACTATAATTACTTTTAATATTCTTACTATAAGTATTTTATTTAATACTAACTATAAAATAATATTTAAAGTTTAATTTCTTTTTACGCCTATATAAAGTCTAGCGCTACTTATACTATAACTCTTATAAGTACTAGACACTTAATAAAAATTTACACTAGCGCTTTATTAAATAGAGTAGTATTATATCTATAATATAAGTTTATAATCTTCTCTCTAGTTATTTAAAAATCTTTACTACCTTGATAATAGAGCTAAGGCTTAGAAAGATATTAGAGATTTTAAATAAAGCTCTATAAAGTCTTTATATATATAAGATAGAGAAGAGAAAAAAAATAGCTAAAAGTAGTTTTAAAACTCTATTTAAATTATTAGCTAAGAGTCTAAAATTCTTAAGTAAAAAAAGCTTTTAAGCTAATTCTTCTATAACTTCTAATAACTTTTCTTAATAGCGCTTAAACTATGTTAATAATACTAAGTAAGAGTATAATAAGTATTAATATTGTAAAGAATAGAGAGGTAACAATAACTATTCTCTAATAATAGAATATAGCTTTGTTAGAACAAAGTAGTTAAATACTATAATAAATAGTATAACTAATAAAGATTGCAATAAAGTAATTGCAGAGTAGATAAT
>NW_026056364.1:0-3885 GCF_023757985.1 Alternaria ethzedia | reverse complement strand
CTAACGTATTACCTATAAAGTAATACGCATAGAATAATATAGTCTGTAACTTACTATGTAGCTATTAATAAATATATTTAAACTAAGGCTATTTCTAGGTAGAATAATAGAATTAGAAGAGTAAGACAAATAGAAAAGACTCTATAGGTAGGTAGAAGGCAGAGAATTAGTAGAGAGAGAGAGAAGAGAAAGAGTATATATAGACAGAGTAACAGCTAACTCTATTTAGTCTAGTGCCTTACTTTAATCTTAGTACCTATTTTAATCTTAGATCTCTGCCTTATTATTCTTCTACCTACTTATACCTACCTACCTATACCTAACTACTAATAGTAACCTACGCCTACGCTTACTTTACGTGCTCTTATATCTCTAGAGCGTCTATAATTACGTAAATTGCTACTAAATAGCTTCTAGGTAATTATAATATTAGAAGTGTTAATAAGAGAAATACTAATAATTACGTAGTAATAGTCTCTTATCTAGACTATAATATAGAGACTAAAAGTAAGTTTACAAACTATTACTCTCTTTAAATTCTCTCTCTTCTCTCTCTTCTAACTACTAATATTTATGTATTTCTAAGTAGTTTACACTATATTAACTATTACTAAATCTAGAGTACAAATATTAGAATTAGAGATTTACTACTATTTTCTATTTATAGAAAAGCAACGCAAGAAGTAGAGAGCTAGAAGAGGTAGAGAAGAGCAAATTTAGTAAGAGTAATAGTTACTCTCTTTAGATTCTCTCTTCTTTACTATTACTCTCTTTAGTTTCTTGCTCTATTACTATTACTCTTTCTAGTTTTCTTCTCTCTCTCTATTTCTTTCTTTAGTTTCTTTCCTCTTTTTATTACTTTTTTTATATTTCTCTACTCTTTATTCTTCTTGCGTTGCCTTCTATAATTATCTATTACTTTTGTACTAACTAAGGTATAGAGCTAAAGGTCTCTACGTTATTTTCTAACTTAGACTATCTTTATAAGAAGAAGAAGTTCTATAATAAAGATCTACTCTCTCTGCCTCTAGATATAGATAATAAGAACTCTAATCTTAACATAGAGGCTAATTAGCAACCTAATATAGAGAATATAACTATAACCTCTTCTTTTCTAGAGCTATTAGAGCTTTACTCTAGTAAGATACGTACTATTAATACTAACGCTGCGCGCCTCTATAGCTTTAAATATACTACTACGTTTAATAATATTCTTAAGTAGTCTAGAATTAAGAATAATATAGCACACTTTACCTATATCTACTTTACCTAGAATAGAAAGTTTAAGATAGCTATAGGTATTAAGAACTATTCTACTCTTAGTTAAATACTTAAACGTATTAGTAACCTTTAGAGATTAAACTTCTACCTCTTTAACGCTAGTCTTAGGTACCTAGAAAATAGCCTTTCTAATAAGAAGGTAACTCTATATACTCTTATTATTACTATATTCTAAAATTATTAGTACGCCTCTAATAGAGCGCTACTAGAAAGTACTAGTCTTAAGTAAAATATAGAACCTAAGCAGGTTATAAGTCTTATTAAGCTCTTAGACTAATAGAGCAGCAAATATATAGACGTAAACACTAGATAGAATATATAAAAGATTAATAGTAAATGTTATAACGTACTATCTCTAAAGCGTAAGCTAATTAAGCTTTTTTATATTCTTTAATAGAGGGCTACTAATACGCGCGTAGCTAACGCTAATCTCTTCTAGAATATTAAAAAGCTAAGAGAAACTACTACTTCTATTACTAAGATATAGAGATAGAATTCTAATAGTACTCTAGTTATAAAACTTATTAATAGCATAAAGCTTACTAAGTAGGCTATTACAGTTAATTCTAAAGATAACGTAGAAGAACTAGATAATTCTATAGCTAAGCCTTCTCTAGATAACAAAGAGAAGAATAGTAAGAAAGGTAAATCTAAGCGCAAGACAAAGTATAAGATTATTAAGTTTACTACTAGTCTTAGTCTTAACACTAGCTCTTCTTATAATAGCTTTAAGTAGTAAGTATAATAGCTAAAATTTAACTATATATCTAACTCTAATAACTCTTAAGCTACTTAGTTCTACAATAGCTATATTATTAGTTACTCTAAGAACGTTCTTAATACTATTATAAACTTTTAGAAAACTAAATAGTGTATAACTAAGGCGCCTAGTATAGTTATTAAGCTTATACTATATTAGAACAAAGTAAAAGTAAGCGCCTTACGCACTATAGAGAATGTAACTACCTAACTATAGAAACTAAATACGCAATTTACTAACCTTAATAATAAGCTTATAGAAGTAACTAGTAATATATCTAGAAAAGAGGCTGCGTAATTAAAGAAAGAGGTAGATAAGACCTAGTATAAGGTAGTAAGCACTAAGATATAGAAAGACTAAGTTAAAAAGATATATATATACACTAGCTACTAGGCAGGTAAGAAACTCTAGAAGACTACTAACAACGTTTCTAACTTTATAACCTAAGTTTTAGCGTTAAAGTAGTATAAGTTACTTACCTTAACTAATAGAGAAGACTAAGAGAATAATAAAAATAAGTCTACTTTTAATATATATAACTTAACTACACGCGCTAACGTTAATAACGTAGCTAATATTATAGATAACTACGCCTACTAGCTAAAAGATTATTATATAGCGCTAAATTATAGTTATGTATAGACTTGTCTAAGCTCTAAGGTTCTAAGATAGTTAGCTAGGTTCTACACTAATTTATAGTAGTAAATAACTAGCACTATAGAATTATTAATATAATAAAAGGTTACTAATACAAAGCGCTTACGCTAGTATAACAAGATTATTAATAAGAACTCTAATAGTAAGTAGACTACTGTAGACGCTAGACGTAATGTAGATTATAGTGTACTTCTTATAGATAATATTAGTATTAGTAAGTTAAACACTACCTATCTAATCTAACTTATAGTATATTTTATAGAAGGTAAGATAAAAGAATTTAAAAAGAGTAACACTAATAGAGCAGAATTATAGAGAGAGTAATAGTTACTCTTTTTAAATTCTCTCTGCTACTTTTTTTCTACGTAAGAACTATAATTAGCTAACTCTATTTATAGTATATTAATAATTGTAAGTTTAAGCTGTAAATATATTATAATAATAAGAACTAGAAGTTACTTAAGAGAGCTTCTAAACTCTAACCTATATTTATTATTATATAGTTGTATTTTATTAGTTAGCTTATAGAGAACTACTTTAGGTTCTTAGAGCATTTTTTAGTCTATATCTATAGAAATAGCGTATAAACACTACTTCTAAAGACTAGCTATATTACCTAATATCTTACTTACTTCTACCTAATATTTAACGCCTCTAACAAACGCAACGCCTACGTTATTATAGTTATATTATACTAGATACTTGCTCTATAACATAGTCTAAAGACTTAGAAGTAGTAGATGCTAGCTAATAACTAGAATAAGAATAATATTAATAAAGATAAGTAGAGTAGTGTTTATAATAATAATTAACCTAATTAGCGCGCGCTTTATAACCTAGATAGTCTTATTAATAAAGTATTATTAGATAAGAGTTAAAACTTAAAGAGTATATTTCTATTTCTTATATCTAGTTTATACCTTCTCTAGTATAGAGTAGCTACTAAAAGAGAAAGGTAGAGATAGAGAATAGAAAATAAAGAGAGTAATAGTTACTCTCTCTATAATCTCTTCTCTTTGTAGTTACCCTCTTTAGTTTCTTTTCTTAAACGTTACTCTCTTTACGTTCTTCTCTTTTACTATTACTTTCTCTAACTTTTCTTATTCTACTATTACTCTCTTACCTTTACTATTATACACTAACTCTTCTTCTAGGTATAAAGTTCTATATATTAAATACTATCTACC
>NW_026056363.1:0-3891 GCF_023757985.1 Alternaria ethzedia | reverse complement strand
CCCTAACCCTAACCCTAACCCTAACCCTAACCCTAACCCTAACCCTAAAACGCTATTAATAAGCTTAATAGAGTTATATAAAAAGCTTACAAACTTAAATATATGTACGTGTACGTAGTAGCGTTAACTTCTAGTTGCTATATAACCTTACTATATTATAGTACTATTCTTATCTTCTTCTATATTTATCTAATATATGCTACGTACTAAAGTTTAAAGTCTTCTTAACTATAACCTTACTTCTAAAGCTTATAACCTAGACAATATATATAAGCTACACTACTTACGTTATAATATATATATAACCTTGTTCTCTACTAGTATTATTCTTTTATTTCTTTTAAACTATACAACGTATAGTAGTTCTAAAACGTATTCTCTACTCTTTAATAAGTTTAGACTAAATTCTTCTAGGTAAAAGATATATATGTGTAGTAGCGCTAGCTTTTACATAAGTATAACATCTAGTACGTTAGTAGTACTCTCTCTACTTTGTATCTACGTTCTATAATATATTTTATTTCTAAAAGAGAGTTATGTCTATATAGAGAACTATATTAAATAATATATAAATAATATTATATGCGCATATAGTAGCGCGCTATTAGATATAAAGGCTTCTTCTACACTATCTATATTCTTGCCTTTATATTACACTACGCAACATATACTATTTTAAAAACTAGTTATCTTTAGGCTATATTATATTATGTAGTCTAGATAGCGTTAAAAGATATTATTAGAATAATCTTTGTATATTACCTGCGCGTAAGAAAGTTCTATCTCTTAGTAGAATAATATAGTAGAGGCGTTTATTGCAGCTCTAAAGATCTCTCTAAAGGTAACTATAGAGTAGCTATAGTTACGTTATAGAGCTTTGCTTATAGACTACTAAGTTAATAGTTACATTAAATAGTAGTTAGTATATACGCTACTCTTATAGTACACTTTATATCTCTTAATTCTAAAAATAGAAAGTTACTACCTTAATAGCTTTGCGTTAGACTTACACAATTCTAGTTCTATGCGTATAGTAGCGCTAGCTTTCTAAGAGCTATATATGCCTATCTTTTAGCTTAACTATTTATTTCTCTTACTTATATTACGCAATATACGCTATTTCTAAAAGATACTAGATTAGACTCTAATATAGCTAGACTTAAAGATTAACGCTACTATAACATGTGTGTATAGTAGTACTAGCTTTCTTAAAACTCTATAATTTTATATATAGTGCTACTTTAAAATTATAGACTTATACTAATACTAATAGAACTATCTAAATATACTTGCGTATATTTTTATGTATCTACACTAACGTTTACTTCTTAATAACTACAAAAGCTATTTATTTACTTTTTATACACTTATATTCTTATTATATTTAATAAAATGCGCATATTCTAAAATTTCTTTATCTCTCTACTATATTATTTAGTAGTACAAACTTATACTTCTACTAAAAGAAGAGTTGCACTATTACATATATACTATTGTTATATCTTAGAACTAGCTAAATAGTATATATAAAGTGTTTACAAAAGGTATTAGAGAAGACAAGCTATAGAAATATATAACTATAGCCTACTAATTACTTTAAAAGACATAGTTAGAGAGTATAGTAATTTTAGAAATAATACATCTAAAAGTTACTATATAAATAAACGTTTCTTACAACATAATATATTTATTATATAGTCTATTAGCGTGTATAGCGTACACATAAGTTAAGGCTACTTATCTATTTTATAGTAAGATAGGTAGGTTAGCTATAACTCTAAAAACTAAGCCTATAGCATCTATATTATACTAGGTATAGATTATAGATGTTAGATAGGTTAGCATACTATAATATATTTTCTTAAATTATAATCTTTGTAGCTATAATATAAGAGAGCTACACTATAGTTTTAAATTAAGGTCTAATTAAATTAATGTTATAGTATTAATAACTTAACGTATAACTTTAGAAAGACTACTCTTATATAAGAAACTATAGACAATTTTAGAAAAACCTATAGTAGATATTAGTAGAGAAATAAAGAAAGTAAAGTACTAGAATATATATTTAAGTAGTAGAATACATAGTCTATCTACGTGCTGTAGTAAATACTAAAATAGTAACACTAAAACTATAGAACTATCTAAACCTATATACGTTATAGCGCTAACGTTCTAGTAGCTATAAAATTTAGTCTTTTAACTATATAGTTCTTGCTTTCTTAACTTACGCAGTATACGCTAGTCTAAAAACTACTATCTTATAATTTAATAAGTTTATTTAAAAAGATTATAAGATTATGTATATATATACGTTATAGTAACACTTTCTAGCCTCTTTTAATGCTTAAGCCTAAGATAGATATATTTTGCCTTCTTATTAAACTACGCTACGCGTGCTAGTTTCTAAAAGGCTACTATAATATATTTATAGATTTAGACTATATAATTTATATAAAAAGCTATAAGTGCAGAAGAACACTAGCTTTCTAGTAGCTATATAACCTTATTCTTATCTTTACTATTATTACTCTCTTATAAAAGCTAGCTACGCGTAGTAGGTTCTAAAACCTAGAGTAATAAAAATAATAAGTTAGATTAAAATGTAAATAAAATAATTTGCGTAAAAGGCTATAAGTATAGAAGAACGCTAGCTTTCTAATAGCTATATAAACTTATTCTTATCTCTATAATTCTTACTCTCTTATAAGAGCTAGCTACGCGTAGTAGATCTAAAACTTAGAGCTATAAAAATAATAATAACTCTTAAAATATATGCTCTTAGCGTAGGTCTAAAACTTATTAAGTTTCTATTATAAAAAGACTACGCATTGCGTACTAATTTCTAGAAGACTATTATAATATATTTCTCTAGTTAAACAAAATAATATATATAAAGAGGCATAAGTGTAGAAGAATACTAGCCTTCTAATAGCTATATAGTCTTATTCTTATCTTTATTCTTCTTACTCTCTTATAAAGCCTAACTACGCAGGTCTAAAATATAACGCTTTCTAAGAGATAAGTAGCAAAAACTACGTAAGTCTAACCTAGAAAGATTACTATAATAACTTTATAAGTCTAGAGAGCGTAAGAGAAATGTAGCTTCTTAAACTATATCTTAAATTATACACTAGTTATGCTAATATTAATAATAACGTCTACTAGATACAAAGTTTTTTTCTAGCTATAATTTTAGAATAGACTATATTTAAGTGTCTTGTTTATAGAGAGAGAAGAAAGAACAGCTAACCTATAGAAGACATAGATACTATATTTAGAAAGACTATTATATAGCTAAGGTTAGAATTTTAGAAAAGCTATACTATAGGCAAAAGTAATAATAATTTAATTCTTAGAGAAAAGAGGTGTAGAGAAAAATAGTAAGAAAAGATATAGGTTAATATAATAGAGCGCACTACGTAAAAGAGTATACTAGAGAAAGTGTAAGCGTTATCTAGGTCTAGTATACGTTAAAACAAGAAAGTCTTATAGCTTTATTCTACTAAAAAGTAACATTTTAAAACTTATAAAGAAAAGGCAGCGCTAGAAGCTACTAGCTATATAATCTAGTTCTTTATCTTTTATATTCTATCTTCTTTACTATCTATAGCGTGCGCTAGACTTAAAACTTATAAAGAAAAGTTGTATAGATTACTCTAAAGATAATATAATACTATAGTATATATGTAATAAGTATACTAGTTATAGATATAATAGCGTAGATATTGCATAAGTATATATATTATTATTTTAGCCGCTAGAAGTAGTATATTCTATAGTTACTATAGTATTTGTTTTCTCTATTACGCTTACTAGTTATATATTAAGAAGATATCTATTTTAATAGAAGAGTATTAGCATTAATAATAATAAAGAGATAATTAAGAC